>NW_027437198.1:11473789-11486289 GCF_033239565.1 Halichoeres trimaculatus | reverse complement strand
TTCTAAAGGAATCCCAAAATGTTTCAAACCAATCATTCACGCATTAAAACCAGGTAGAAAAATGTCCCAGGCTCAGAAACAGCATCACTCAAACTCCCTTATCAAACGCAGCCGCAGTGAGATAGAGATACTGCTCAGCAGCTTCAATGACTGGCTCCCAGATTTTAAAGTCAAGTTAACTCAGGAAGATGGAATAAGACGATGACAAAAAGGGAGTGGTGACAGAGAGAAGGAGCCCCAGAGGATGATGGGAATTGTTCCTGTCACTTCTTTTATCTCGCATAGTGATATATGGGAGTGAGAAGCTTCAGCTCTCTGCGTGAAGAATTACAGTCTCAGCAGCTGGTATGTAAACAAGAAATAAAATCTAATTTAAGTTTTTTTCCTATTGGATTTTGTGTGATGTATACACTCTGCCACTAGAGTGACGCTTATTGTGCGTTTCATTTTTCAAGCAGGTGATTGTGGACATCTCATAGCAGCATTTAAATAAGCTCAACAATAACGCTCCCTCGTGATATCTTTTTCATTTAATGCTCCGGGAAGCAAACAAGGTGTTTGGACTTCTTCATTTTCAAGCTGAATGAATAATGAAAAAAAAATCTCTACAGCAGCAGAAACCAACAGAGACATGATGTTTCTCATCTCAGTATATTCTTCCTGAAATCTGTAATTCTGATGGGCTTGGATAAAAGCCTGTTAGTGGAGCGACGGGTAAACAGCAGGACTGATCAATATGAAAGACAGCAGAGAGGAATAACTGAAACGTCTGGGGAGAAGAGTGATGTTTGCCCTTTTTCTCCTCAATTCTCAGGGTTTTTATCTCATTGTGATGAGCCTTACAGAAAGTTGTGATCAGACAGTATTGTCCTCTCTTTGTATAAAGAGAGGAGATTATAAAGATGGGACATTGCGTCCAGACTGATGCTCTTTCTGAACTCGGTAACTCGGCGTCCAGAAAAGAATGGGGATGTTTTTGTTTGTTTGTTTTAAAGATGTAAATAGCAAAATAACACAAGGGGCAGTTTTAAATAACTGAATGAAAGAAAATGTCTTGTGCAGAGAAGCTGAGTTGTAGCAGTTGTTTAGTTTTCCTGTTATGGGAGATGTAATATATGAGCAGGTGGGAATGCGAATCTGAATTCTGTCAGGGTGAGACAAGGATGGGTCATGATTTACAAAGCGTTGAACGTTAGTTCCGTTATCAAAAATCAAGGCAGTATTATGAATATTATACAAAGACACAGATACAGAGTAACAGCTCTTATACATCAGCTCCATCTCTGGTCCAACTGCCCCTATTATGCGTCGACTGCAGACGTCAAATACAGTCAACGCGGGGTCGCATCTATGCCCCCTTGCGCCCCTTTCACGTGGAAAATTTCTGCGCTGTGCACACTCAAAAATTTCTAACCTGCCAGACGGAGACGCGCAGACAAGATGGCGGAAGAACGGAACCTTCTAGTAGTTGAAGTGCAGAAATACAGGCATCTTTATGACTCTTCACACAGAGATCACCGTGATGACTAAGTGGTAATTAGTTAGTTGATTGGTTAGTTAGTTGAATAATTCATGGTGTGAAATTGCACCACTTTTCCAGAGAAGAGAAATCAGTTGAAATAACCTGGAAAAATCTCAGAGACAGATATTTTGTGTTGTAAACAAAAGGCAAACTTCTTCAACTCTCGTTTAGTGCTCTGGTCGACGTTTGGCGTCAGTCTGGCACCTTGTACGACTGCCAGTCAGCTGGAATCACCAACACCGAGGAGTTCCTGGGCTTCCCACTCCACCGTTTGTTTTATTTTGAAAATCACTTCGTGTTTTAGGTAGTTTTCATGCTCCAATTTCTGTCCCGTTAAATCCTCGCTTGGGTGAATCGAGATATCACAGCTCTGGCATCCAGCAAAAATAGGATGGTTCCATATCAGCTGCAACCTGCTGAACCACACAAACAGCTAGACCACAAGAGAACAGCTCTAGTTTGAGATGAAACATTAACTTTGATGGAAACCTATCTAATCCTGTGGTGTGACAGAGCAGAGCCAGGCTGGAGACACATCTAGTGTATTTCAGCCGTAATGAAGCCTATCCTAGGCAGCGGCCATATTGAAACTGTTGACTCCAGAGGCGGGCTTTGAGCCTCCTCACTTACAGCAGCAGCCTACCAGTCAGCTGAGCTGTGCCTGTGATTGGCCAAACTCGCGATCTTAACATCTTCTTTGCTGAGTGTCTCCAGTACACGCTCAAGAAACTGCAGCTTTTAGCATTTCTGCTGGCTTTTTTTTTTTAGATTTGATGTTGACCCATGTTTTTCACCAGTGTCTGGCTGTAATACGGTATTCCCACCAGATGGTGGCTGTAGCATGTCTGATAGCTGTTTTCCAACCATGTTAAATGATAAGATAAGCTGACTGGATTGAATAGTAAAAGAAGAGGAAAACCTGAGAGGCAGTAACTGGAAATATTTAAAGACTATTTAATTGATTTATGCAGCTTCTGTCAGGCTCAGGGGGAGTGGTACAAGGTTGCAAACTTGGAGGTGTTTTAAAAGTTATCCCAAAAGACAAAACACTGATAATGCAAATAATTCAAAGGGAGGGGGAAGAAAACAATAAAGTGATTAAAAAAAACCCAAAAACACTCAGGCTCCATAAAGCCTTGGTACAGCAATCTGAACCACTTGTGCGAAGAGGCTGGCCAGAAAACAAATTCACTTGGAGACCCAGGAGGAAGTCCTTCACTAGAAAACAGAGATGCTTCTCAATGAGCTTTAAGAGTGAAAAGAAAATTCTTCCAAGAGGGAAAAAAACAACACCACAGAAACTAAAAGCTGTTGGCAAACACACTGAAAAAGCTAATATCTGTGCTTATGCAGACGACACCTTGACAATACAGAGAAACACAGAGGAGAGCGCTCACCGTCTCTGAAGGTGAGACAATGAGTCAGCACAGAGCTCAGAAACTCAAATGTATAAATCAACTCCTCACACCTGGTCTCAATCAGGGCCAATCACACACACATTTACACTCACCTGACTGCACAGGGATGATAACACCACCAAGCTCAATGAGAATCCAGAGCGAGAGCCCCAGAGCTATCAGTCTTTCCCACGCAGGAATATTTCTGTGTACCATCCTCATTCAGCTGCCTTTGTCGCCTCAGATATCACCTTTAACTTCTCAACCTGAGCAAAGCGTAGGGTCAAATCTTAATAAAGTTAAAAAGGTCATACTGTCTGAAGTAATTTGTGTGGTTCAGTCCTCACACAGACAACAATTAAAACCCTCTGTGGCTCCCTCCTTTATGTGGTTGTGAACAAACATTCAAATCTGTTTGCAATTCAGATTTTTGTGTTACAGCAGCGGCGGCTAATAGCACAGCTATCATTAGCATTCACTGTTGGTGTTAAGGTAATTGGTCCAACTGGTCCTCTGTGACTTGCTTTGCTGTTTTACCTCTCGCTGATTTCCACAGCAGGAGTCAGAGAGTCAAATATGCACATCTTGCTGCTTAACAGGTCACGGCTTCTTTAAATAAACAAGCTTGAAATGTTTAATTCAGGTCTTGATTATGTGTTCAGTTTGCCTGAACGCCTATTTTCCCCCACTACATCCAATTAGAATTAGCTAACTGGTAATAGAGCAGGGGTGGAATTGCTTTCAGTGCGTTGGATGTATAATTGCACTCTCTTCATCCCAAGTGACCCAAAATCAATTTCCTGTGAACTGTTGATGATCTAAAGAGCTCAGGCTGCACCAACCATGAAGACGTGTGATAGCAACGTATACTTGCGGAGGATTGGTGGCAGCTGAATTAAGATTTGAGGTTGTGATAGTCGGTGTTTGTAGTAGCTTCAGTGATAAATGAGAAGCAAAATGGCCGTTATATCTCACCTTTATTTCCTTTCATGTCTGACTTTAACGGCCTCTGTGCATCCTCAGCTGTGTATTAATGTGACCCTTTTAAAGAATCATCGCTCTGCCGTGTTTCAGCTGCACACATCAGTGTCATACATAATGGTGACCATCTGGAGTTTGGTGCAGAGATTTTTCATGCCCTCGTGTTGCTTCTTCTCTCCTCTCAAACACCCACAGGTGGGGAACTACGAGTCGGGCATCCTGCAAATGAGATACCCTGTGTGGCCTCGCTACGGCACCTACCTGGAGCCGGTGTCGGATTACAGGCATCTGACGGTGGCCACGCTGGAGGAGAGGCCCTTTGTCATCGTGGAGGCTGTGGACCCTTTGACTGGAACGTGTGTCAGCAACACTGTGCCCTGCAGACGACAGTCCAACAAGACAGAGGCGTAAGTGATGCTGACGCTCAGTCACAGCAATGCTCAACAAAAACACCTTGAAAAAACAAACAAGAAAAACCCTTAAGGCTTCATCTTATACATGTTATTTGATGGTATTTGAACAACTCTGCTCTGTTGAAGCTGTGAAACTTTCAAATGCGTAGCTTCAAATTGAGGCCTGCCTTTAGCTCTTTTTAATAGGACTGAAGCTGTGAGGCGCTGATTGTAAAGTTGTACAAACTGCAAACAACAACACATTTCTCCACATTTAGCTCTAAAACATCACTTTTTCTGCAGATTTAGAGAAATGTTTGTCAAATATTTGTTGAATATTATATATAAATGTTGAATATTTAATCTCAATGTTGAGTGTAAATTATAAATGTTATTAATGAATGTCCTGATTCTAAATATTTAGCCGTGTTTTTAAAAAATTTGGTTTCATTCTTAAGATTTATAAATCTTTTGCAAAAATGTCTTAATATTTACCAAGGTATAGGTAAGGTACAAGATTTCTAAATCTCAAGTAAACATTTATAAATCTTTTGCAAAGATTTCAAGATATTTGCTAAGATTTCTAAATATGAAGTCTAGATTTTTAAATTTTTAGCTAACATGCAAATTCACACCCCCACCCGCCAGAAGTACCAAAATAAAAGTTTGATGAAGCCATCCAGCCAAGTGGCATTTTGAGAAAGTCAGACACAGTCTACTAAATCAGCTGTAAAAAAAATCAACATACCAAGTGCTGTGATGGTACTGTTAAAGATCCTGTGGCCAACGTCAAAGAAGTAGAGCTTGACATTCTAATTTTCTCTCCCGCGAAATTTATTTTGGTACTACCCTGCGAGCAGGAGAGTGAATTTGCATATTAGCAGAATTTTGAAAAATTGTACCTCAAGATTTAGAAATCTTGACTTCATACTTAGAAATCTTAGCAAATATCTTGAAATCTTTGCAAAAGATTTCTAAGTCTTGACAAAATATTTTGCCAAATTTGCAAATATTTAAAAATCTTTGCAAAAGATTTTTTAAATCTTTGATGATCTTAGCTAAATATTTAGAATGAAAACTTAATGTTTTGAGACCTAGCTAAATATTTAGATTCAGGACATTTATTTATAACATTTATAAAACGTTGTTATTTAGAGCCAAACTGACTTTTTTTTCTTTGATTTCTAAGCTCCTTAGCTTTATTTGCAAAATCTGTTGAAAAAAAGGCCAAGTGCAAGATCAGATTTTGTTTTTTTTTTCACAGCGTTGCCATTTGTTGTACAAAGAGTAGTATCAGCCACAGTTTGTTGGGTTCAGAGAAGCATAGCCAAAGTCTTAAAAACCAGCACTCAATTGTCAGTTAAACTAGGAAGGTCAAGCTTCGATGAACTTTTCTTAGAACAGACATCTGCATGTGACTGCAGCTAACAACCGTCCCTTGTGCATCACCTTTTAACTGACTTCGATCTTGTGTCACAAGTTGCTTGCTGGGCTGTAAACAATGGCGACAAGATAAGAAGGGTTCTTGGCCTGAAGCCTGTTATTGCTTAAGGCCTGGAAAGTTGGTCAGTGTTCAAAAACAATACTTGATAAGTTCCATTCAGGAGTACAAAAAGAGAGCAGGTATGTCCTGTGACTCTGAATTGCCGGTTATGTTTACTACCTCTGTGTGCTGGACAGAAATCAAATAGCAGGTGTTTTAATTTAAGGGTCTGGCAGTCCTCCAAGTTTAAATTAGCTTTAGCGTGTTTCCAGCTTGGCTGTTTTAAGCCAACCTCAGTAGGAATCAGGAAGTATCAAACTAAAGACTAATAATGCAAATGGAGTCTAATTTGTGGAAACACCTGAAACATGTTGCTACAGCTGATTTTTTTAAGACGGTAAAAACAGATGAATGGAAAGGCCTTCTGATATATTCCATGTAGACCTGCAGACATTAAAGCCCTAATTCCACTAAGCAGTCCAGTATGGATCGGTACAGTTTAGTTTAGTACAGGTTGGGTCGACCTTGACAGTAATTTGGGGACCTGTTGGGGTTATAGTAAGTGGAAAAGCCACAAATTATGTGCCATATCAAAATGAATCGAATTGAACCGGCTGGTGAAGACAGTGCCTTAGCCAAACTCTGGGCCAAATATGGCCCCTTATGTCCCCCGACAACCAAACATGAAGCTGTGCAGGGAGCCCAAACCCCCACCCTGAAACCATCCCCCTCCTTCTCTCATACCCACATATCAAAAGTGAGAAGTAAAAAAGAAAAACTGAGACAAGTAGACAGAGAGATGTCAGAAAGAGATGTTTTCTATTAGTAAAAAAAATGGCAACAAAGTCCTCTACAACAAATCTGCTGTCACTTCATGGAACCAAACCGTACCTTTCCGCTTCAAGAATTCTGCTTCGGCAAACCCACCTGGTGTCACAGTACAGTCCTCACATGTTAACATACTCACTTTAATTGATTTTGCATCCAACTTAAGAGTGCCATTAGGCATGAGATTAAGAGGCTCTTCCCCTGCCATTAGCCCCGGTATGGCTCCTTATCACTCAATGAGGTGAGAGACTCATTAGACCGCTCGGCCAGAGTGCGGTATCCCAGGAATCACCTGTGACCCAATCAGGAAAATATATGTGCTGCATGCTGGGGTATCAATTAGATGGCACGATTAGGCCATGTCATCAATCCTCGACACCTACAGACTGATACCGCTGTTCATTAGTGGGAGGGAGAAGAGCCGGCCATTACCCATTACTGACAGTAGTGTTAACGAGATGAGAGGGATAGAGAATGAAGAGCATGGAGCTCTGAGGCGCTTCATCGCTCATGCTAACCAGATCTCCTGCTGGTGTGTAAAGTTTGTAATCCGCTTCGATGGGAAATGGTGCAAAAAATCCAAAGAGGAAGCAGATAAAGTCTATAACATGTTCAATGAGGCAATCTGCATGCTGGTCAGCTGAGCGTGGACCCAGAGCGCAGTAAAGTTAAGGTTGAAAAGGTGATTCTGAAGACTGATGTGTGCGCAAAGTGAGACTTGAGCTACTATTTGTTAATCGTAATCGTCATCTAATAACCTAGTGGTTTTGCACAGGGACTACGGAGGAATCTGTTCTCATACCATCAAGGCACCTCCCTGCAGCTCTCTAAAATCCAAACAAATCTGACCCACATCAATGCTTTCTAAACCAGGAGTCCTTGTCGATGCAGGTTGTCCATTTCAGACCCCCTCCAGTCCCATACATTCAGCCTGCCAGGCGGACCATCTGTGTTGCTCCCTCATTGGCCCACAGAGAGGCCTCACATAAAGCCACCAGAGCAGGGCTTCAACTAAAGCCGCCCAAAGCAGTTAACACAAGATATTCCCTTTGAGTCGCAGAGTGGAAACAGAAATATCCAAAGCTTCCTTCTTTGTTTGGTGTTCGGGGAATACTCCTCTGCCTTGGAGCTCTGTGGCATAGATTAATTCAGAGGCGAAGCCCTGGTGGATGCTCATATTGACCTGGGAAGATAATGTTATCATAGATTAACTGCTTTCAAAGGGGTTAGATCATAAGTAGATTTAATTAAAGCTGAGACTGAGAGCGGCGGTGAATGAGCTCCCATGAGCCTCGAAGCAACAGAATCAAAAACACAACACAAACTTCAGACTTCAAGGTTTCTCAAGATTTTTAAACTTTGGCAGCTTTGCATTGTGTCTTTGACAGATGTTGTGTTATTGTAAAAGGAAAACAACCTGAGTAGAAACTTTCATAAAGTTTTGCAGCTTTTAAAGAGGGGGGCCCGTATTCACAAAGCTTCCTAGAGTCCTCTCAGAGAGCCCCTAACTTAAGCCGCGTTTCCACCAAGCAGTCCGGGTCGGTTCGTCTCGGTACGGTGCGCTTTTAGCGGCGTTTCCACAGACTCATCCCGGGACGGATCCCTAAAAACCGAGACGAGCCGTTGGGACCCTTTCGTATGGGTGCCAGACTGAACCGATCCGCTCTCGGGAGGTGGAGCAACACACTACAGACGGTTGATTGGTCAAAAGAATCGTCACTCACCCCGATAGCGGCTGCATTTCTCCTGGCGGCTCACAGACTTCTCTGAAACGAAGCTTGATTGCACTTTGTAACAGAGAGTTACATGAAAATCACAGAGAGGACGGAATGCTGCATGTCTTCCATCCAAGCTTTTTGTTTACTGTGTCGCGTTTTCTTCTTTGTTGGATTTAATCGCGGGGTAAGCTGCTACGGCGTCGCGCTATTGTTTACCAGCTGTGGCTTCCGGCATGCTGCTTACACGCCGCCCACCACGAGAGGGCACAGTTTGCTGTGGAAACGCAAACGGGATGAGACTTTACTGTCCCAAACCATCCCAAACCGTACTGAACCGACCCGCACTGCTTGGTGGAAACGCAGCTTTAGCCTAAAAGTTCCTAGCAAGGTGTCTTAGCTTAAGAGTGATTAGGAAGCTTCTGAGAGCAAGTTTGAGCAATGAGAAAGCAGAAGCTTTTATCCTAGTGAGGATGTGTGGTTGACCCTGTTTCTAGGTATGACGCAGTCATGAAAGCTGTGATTGGTTGGTACAAAAATGGGAAAAGATGAGGGGAAAAATGCTCCATGCTCCCAATAATGAATGGACAGTAAAACCACATAACTCAGACTGGATTAAGAAATGTGTAATCATGACATTAATTTTACATCATGATGACAAAAATCAGCCAAATTAAATAAATAGTGACACAGCTTCAAAACATTTGAACGTACGTCATTCACACACCAATTTTATTGATTTGCTTATTGATCTGTTTACTGTCCATGCCGCTCACGTTACTACGCAGTGTGTTTGGTTTTAATGATGGACAAAGACTCACCTGTCAGCTTCCTGTGATTGTTGGTGTCCTTATAAAAAGTGGTTTGGTGTGTTAGAAAAACTTAGGGTTTATTGGTTTAATAACTGTATGAATGTTATAGAATCTCATCTGCTCATTAACAGGACTGTTTAGGGGGAGGATCAGCAGATAAACCGCTGTCTCAGGTGGCAGACACTGTGTTTAGCTTGTTGGGAAAGTCGGACACCAACATCGGAGTCCACTTTTAGGCTTCTTAAAAGTCCTCCTCTCTCCTCCTAACAGTTCTTACCTTAGGAGCTCTCTTAAGGCCTAAGAAAAATCTTAGTATCCCAGGAATTCAAAGATTTTTCTCAGAATGACATCACTAAGAGCTGCTTTTTGCCTTAGGAGGCTCTGTGAATACAGGCTGGGGTATTTCGATGTCCCATATCGTAAACATGGATTGAAAGTAACAGTGCTGGATGTTCAGATTGAACGCGAGCAGATTTTCAAACCTCTACATATTTATGTGCTGTAGGAAACCCTCTGTCTGTGTTTAAGTGGTCTGTTCTGAAAAAGAGCAAAAGATCTTCAAAATCTTGTTGAAACGGGTCATTGCATAAACAGAATAAAGCCTCAAAAAAGACACAGTACCTCCTCTTTAAAGTGATACTCCGGGATGGAACATGTTGGGTCCTATCACAAGGTTTAGGGCAGAAATTACCCCTACAGCAGTGTTTTTGTGCAGCAGAAGCCCAGGGTGTTCGCACCGAAGACCCCCTCCCTGCTCCTCTGCTGGTTTCCTCTGCACTCAGACGGGGCCAATTTTTACTTGACCAAAAACACAAATAAACGGACTCCCACCGAAAAAGTCTGACATCGGTCTGCATTCACGCTTCATTTAGAGAATTTTCAGCACGTTACTTTCAAACAAAAACACAGCTAAATAAGGCTCTAGTTCTCATTGTGTCGTAAAACGGCGCTACCTCCGCTGCAGAGCCACAGCTGGCTACGAGACGCTCGCCGCTTTGTGTTTCAGTCTGCGCGCGGCGTGCCAGATATAAACAAACGCAGGTAGTCTGTCAGGACAAAGAGACACGATGAGAACTAGAGCCTTCTTTAGCGGTGTTTTTGTTTGAAAGTAATTGGCTGAAAATTCTCTGAATAAAGCATGAATGCAGGCAAATATCAGACTTTTTCAGTGGGAGTCCGTTTATTTGTGTTTTTGGTCAAGTAAAAATTGGCCCCGTCTGAGTGCAGAGGAAACCGGCAGAGGAGCAGGGAGGGGGTGTTTGGTGCAAGCACTCTGGGCTTCTGCTGCACAAAATCACTGCTGTAGGGGTCATTTCTGCCCTAAACCTTGTGATAGGACCCAACTTGTTCCATCCCGGAGTATCACTTTAAAACTAAATAACACAATAATCATGACGTTTCATGAGCCTTTTCTCTGTTTTATTTGTCAAATTCTGTCTGCTACAGTAGGTTTTGGTGCCATTTAAACATAATCAAGATAATTTCATCCATCTCAGCACTTTTACCAGGATGATCTGAAATTGGAATTTCATCGCCGGAAGCTTGCACCATTTAGTTTGCAGTCATATTACACTAACTGTGTAACATTCTGTGGCAGAAATATTTTCGTCTTTTTCCTTATTTTTTTTTATCAAACCATCCTCTGTATTTTATTGTGTGATCCCGTCTGGTCAGAGCAGATGGGAACAGTTTGTATTTCACTCACTTTGAATCTGCAGCACGCAGATGTGGCGATGAAATGAGACTTAAAAAAATCACCTGGTGCCGCTTCACAGCTCGTAAAAGAGGGAATATATCAAGCGAGGTTTTTTTTAGTGAGAGTGGAAGATTTTCTGGAGATTGACATCAGAGGCACACATTAGACACATACTGCCTGTCACTGTTCACAAAGCAGCTTATAACTCTGAGAATGTGCATGCTTGGAATAAATAACCTCACTCATTGTTGAGAGTATTCCCAAAGACTCACTTTAAGCAATTGGCGGTTGTCTTGCAGCCAAAGCTTGAACCCTGGCAGCTGGTGAGACGGGGGATGTTGGGACCACTGTGTTTACTCTCAGTCTGCTGTGGCAGCCTCGTTTTCCTCTAAACTGTTCATTTGTTTCGGTTTGTTGTGGTGGAGCTCAGTCTGTTCGTCTCATTGCCTCCTGGTCCTGATGTTTGGGTGCAGAGTCCATTAGACTGAAGGTCTGGGGGGGGCTGGAGAGGTGACGTGTCATTAGTGCTCTCCGTGGTTCACCAGTTCAATGCCACATCTCCTCACACAGATGAGTTTGTGTTGTGGGGAGCTGTATCAGTTTAGTGTTTCTGAAATCCAGCAAACACTTGATGGTAGACCACAAGGTGTGTTAAATCAAAAACAGGAAGAAGGTTACTTTATTCTGAGTCTTTCGCAATTTCAACATCTGCTAAGGTTTAAAAATTTTTTAGCATGGACCAGACTCTTTTTGTGTGGGGAAAATCAGATCTTTAGAGAGGCTGTGTAAAACTTAGCAATGATCACGATAATTTCTTGATATGGTGAATCAGCAATGTTTATGAATTGCTTTCCATAGTCTACAATATGAGTTTACAGAAGTGAAACAAAAACAAACACAAAGAATCAATTTCACACTTTATATTTTGCAGCATAATTTTACCAGAGCACAAACAGTAATAGTGCAAAAACAGTGATGTCGTTTTAGTGCACAACATATGTACATGCACCCACGAGCCACTTTATTAGGTGCACCTTGCTAGTACTGGGTTGGACCCCCTTTTGCCTTCAAAACTGCCTTAATCCTTGGTGGCATAGATTCAACAAGGTCCTGGAAACATTCCTCAGAGAGTTTGGTCCATATTGACATGATAACATCACACAGTTGCTGCAGATTTGTCGGCTGAACATCCATGATGAGAATCTCCCGTTCCACCACATCCCAAAGGTGCTCTATTGGATTGAGATCTGGGGACTGTGGAGGCCATTTGAGTACAGGGAACTCATTGTCATGTTGAAGAAACCAGTCTGAGATGATTCCAGCTTTATGACATGGAGCGTTATCCTGCTGGAAGTATCCATCAGAAGATGGGTACACTGTGCTCATAAAAGGATGGACATGGTCAGCAACAATACTCAGGTAGGCTGTGGACTTTAAACCATGCTCAGTTGGTACTAAGGGGCCCAAAGTGAGCCAAGAAAATATCCCCCACACCATTACACCAGCAGCAGCAGCCTGAACCGTTGATACAAGGCAGGATGGATCCATGTTTTCATGTTGTTGACGCCAAATTCTGACTCTACCATCTGAATGTGGAGCAGAAATCCAGACTCATCAGACCAGGCAACGTTTTTCCAATCTTCTATTGTCCAGTTTTGGTGTCGCTGTGTGAAT